>NC_140589.1:708927842-708930342 GCF_964204655.1 Triturus cristatus
GTGCGCATTGCAGTGGCCCTCCTACTCGTCGCGGCTTAGCCGTCAGCGCCGGCGTTGGCCGGGTATGGGCCCGACGCTCCAGCTCCATCCATTTTCAGGGCTAGTTGATTCGGCAGATGAGTTGTTACACACTCCTTAGCGGATTCCGACTTCCATGGCCACCATCCTGCTGTCTACATCAACCAACACCTTTTCCGGGGTCTGATGAGCGCCGGCATCGTGTGCCTTAACCCAGCGTTCGGTTCATCCCGCAGCGCCAGTTCTGCTTACCAAAAGTGGCCCACTAGGCACTCGCATTCAATGCCCGGCTCCACGCCAGCGAACCAGGCTTCTTACCCATTTAAAGTTTGAGAATAGGTTGAGATCGTTTCGACCCCAAGACCTCTAATCATTCACTTTACCAGATAAAACTGGGGGCTTCGAGTGCCAGCTATCCTGTGGGAAACTTCGGAGGGAACCAACCTCTAGATGGTTCGATTAGTCTTTCGCCCCTATACCCAGGTCGGATGACCGATTTGCACGTCAGGACCGCTACGGACCTCCACCAGAGTTTTTTCTGGCTTCGCCCTGCCCAGGCATAGTTCACCATCTTTCGGGTCCTATCACGCATGCTCATGCTCCACCTACCCGAAGGAGCGGGTGAGACGGGCCGGTGGTGCGCCCGCCACTGTAAGCGCACCTCAGCCGGCGCGCGCTGGCCCTCACCTTCATTGCACCACAGGGTTTCGATCGGCCCTCTGACTCGCGCACGTGTTAGACTCCTTGGTCTGTGTTTCAAGATGGGTCGGGTGGGTAACCAATATCGCCACAGACCCCTGGCGCCCGGCTTGGGCCTCCCCGTCCGGCGGCGCGATGCAGTTGGGGCGCACTGAGAACAGTCCGCCCCTGTCAACAGTCACGCAGGGGGCCCCATCCCCCCTTAAACTGCCCCAGGCGCGCCCCGAGCGGCGGCCGGGGACGGGTCCCAGGGGAAGGGTGCGGTGGCGGTCGAATCTCCCTCGGCCTCGCGGACACGGCAAAGCTGCTGCCAGGAGGGCTGTAACACCCTCTGCCAGAGTGGAGGGCCACCTGCTACCCCGAAGCCTTTCCAGACGACCCGGAGCCTGTCGCGGCGCACCGCTGCGGAGGAAACGCACCCTGCGGGGGACGGGTAGGCGCCGGTCCCGCGGAGGGGATCCAGAACTCCTGGGCCATCGACCTTCCCGTCGTGTTGAATCCTCCGGGCAGACTGCACGGACCCCACCCGTTTACCTCTCGATGGTTTCACGCCCTCTTGATCTCTCTCTTCAAAGTTCTTTTCAACTTTCCCTTACGGGACTTGTTGGCTATCGGTCTCGTGTCCGTATTTAGCCTTAGATGGAGTTTACCACCCGCTTTGGGCTGCATTACCAAGCAACCAGACTTCGAGAAGACCCGATCCTGGCGCGCCAGGGGCCGCTACCGGCCTACCACCGTCCGTGGGGTGAGCATCGATCAGAAGGACTTGGGCCCCCTGAGCGACGCCGGGGAGTCAGTCTTCTTATGCCACATTTCCCGCGCCTGCCGCCGGGTGGGGATTCGGCGCTGGGCTCTTCACTCGCCGTTACTGGGGGTATCCTGGTTAGTTTATTTTCCTCCGCTTAGTAATATACTTAAATTCAGCGGGTCGCCACGTCTGATCTGAGGTCGTAGTCGGAAGAATAATGCCGGAGCGTCATGGGGGTTGCCGGGGAAGGCCAGGCCCCTGCCGGAGCAGGGGCCTGGCATCCCGGCAGCGCGTGCCCTCTTTCCCCGGATCGGATCTGGAGGGGTTTCGTCCTCCCCGGGATGTCGGCTGCGGAGGTGGGCGCCCGAGGCACGTGTGCACAGGGAGCCGGTGGGACACCACAGACAGTCGCCAGACCCCTTCTCGGGAGCCAGGCGCGCCGGCATCGTACCTCCATGGAAGGACCCGGCGAGGGACCTGGCCATGGGCGATCAGGGGGTCTGACCTTGTGGGGGGACGAAGGGAAGCGGAGCTAACCCTGCGACGGCCCCAGCTGCGTCCCGGGGAAAACCCCGGGGCGATTGACGATCGAGCGACCCTCAGACAGACGTGACCCCGGGAGGAACCCGGGGCCGCAAGGTGCATTCAAAGTGTCGATGATCAATGTGTCCTGCGATTCACACTAATTCTCGCAGCTAGCTGCGTTCTTCATCGACGCGCGAGCCGAGTGATCCACCGCCAAGAGTCACAGGCAACTTTTTGAAAATGTTCACCCACCTACGGGCACAGGAGAGGCGGGAGGAAGGAGACGCCGTACGTCCACCGCCCACATGGCGAGACAGCTCGGGCGCCTATTTCAAGGCTTCCCCTCTGGGAGTCAGACTGCACCGTTGGGAGAAAAAAACATTGCCCGGTGCTCAGCCCAGGAGTCCCCCCCGACCCACCCGCAGGCGAGGAAGGGGGCTCCCGATAGGTTAGGAGCAGGCAGCTCCGCAGCTGCCGGTCCCTCCCGGAGTAACCGGGAGGGACCGCACG